>NC_141799.1:8027103-8029603 GCF_057944985.1 Cucurbita pepo subsp. pepo | reverse complement strand
TGGGAATCATTCTTTCATGTTTCTTAGCTCCCAGAAAAAAAATTACAACAAACCGACCACTCCACAAGTACTTTCACAATTAATGGGTGATGGATGGGGCGCGGGCGTGCACGCAGCAGCACGCGGGGCGGGGCGGGGCGCGCGCGCAGAAGAACGCGGGCGGGGCGGGGCGCGCGCGCGCGGGAGATGCTGGCGGGGCGGGGCGCGCGCGCGCAGAAGCACGCGGGCGGGGCGGGACGGGGCGCGCGCGCGGGAGAACGAGGGCTGGGCGGGGCGGGGCGCGCGCGCGCAGAAGCACGCGGGCGGGGCGGGACGGGGCGCGCGCGCGGGAGAACGAGGGCTGGGCGGGGCGGGGCGCGCGCGCGCAGAAGCACGCGGGCGGGGCGGGACGGGGCGCGCGCGCGCGGGAGAACGAGGGCTGGGCGGGGCGGGGCGCGCGCGCGCAGAAGCACGCGGGCGGGGCGGGACAGGGCGCGCGCGCGTGGGAGAACGAGGGCTGTGCGGGGCGTGGGGAGCGCACGCGCGCGCGCGCTGGCGGGGCAGGGCGGGGGTGGGGCAGGGCGGGGCGCACACGGGTGGGGCATGGCGGGGCGGGCGAGCGCGAGGGAACGTTCCGACACTGCCCCACCGTGCGCGTTCCGCCACCGCACCACCGTCGTCAAATGCCCTCGACCTCCGACCACCACCCGTACGGCCCAAGCATATGCCCATGTGCGGCGCATAGTGCTTGGGGCGTGGGGGTGGCGGAAGATATAGGGGGTACCCCCGTGCCCAGCCCATGCAGACTAGTCACCCCCCTATATAGTACATTTTGAGGCATTTTTGGTCTGCCAGGCCTAGATACGATTTTTCTGAGCCGTCATACGGTCAAATATCTCAAGTTTTAGAGTGTTTTTTTCCATGAACTCGATTGATTCATGGATTGGACATTGTAATGGATCTAGAAATCAAGTTTCATAATTTTTCAACCAACCAATTTTTTTTAATGAATTTTTAAAAATTAAATAATAAGAAATTAAAAAAAATAGCTAGATTTGTCAAAAAAATCTAAAATTTTTTGGGAATCATTCTTTCATGTTTCTTAGCTCCCAGAAAAAAAATTACAACAAACCGACCACTCCACAAGTACTTTCACAATTAATGGGTGATGGATGGGGCGCGGGCGTGCACGCAGCAGCACGCGGGGCGGGGCGGGGCGCGCGCGCGCAGAAGAACGCGGGCGGGGCGCGCGCGCGCAGAAGAACGCGGGCGGGGCGGGGCGCGCGCCCGCGGGAGACGCTGGCGAGGCGGGGCGCGCGCGCGCAGAAGCACGCGGGCGGGGCGGGACGGGGCGCGCGCGCGCGGGAGAACGAGGGCTGGGCGGGGCGGGGCGCGCGCGCGCAGAAGCACGCGGGCGGGGCGGGACGGGGCGCGCGCGCGGGAGAACGAGGGCTGGGCGGGGCGGGGCGCGCGCGCACAGAAGCACGCGGGCGGGGCGGGACGGGGCGCGCGCGCGCGGGAGAACGAGGGCTGTGCGGGGCGTGGGGCGCGCACGCGCGCGCGCGCTGGCGGGGCAGGGCGGGGGTGGGGCAGGGCGGGGCGCACGCGGGTGGGGCATGGCGGGGCGGGCGAGCGCGAGGGAACGTTCCGACACTGCTCCACCGTGCGCGTTCCCCCACCGCACCACCGTCGTCAAACGCCCTCGACCTCCGACCACCACCCGTACGGCCCAAGCATATGCCCATGTGCGGCGCATAGTGCTTGGGGCGTGGGGGTGGCGGAAGATATAGGGGGTACCCCCGTGCCCAGCCCATGCAGACTAGTCACCCCCCTATATAGTACATTTTGAGGCATTTTTGGTCTGCTAGGCCTAGATACGATTTTTCTGAACGGTCATACGGTCAAATATCTCAAGTTTTATAATGTTTTTTTCCATGAACTCGATTGATTCATGGATTGGACATTGTAATGGATCTAGAAATCAAGTTTCATAGTTTTTCAACCAACCAATTTTTTTTTAATGAATTTTTAAATATTAAATAATAAGAAATTAGAAAAAATAGTTAGAGTTGTAAAAAAAATCTGAAATTTTGTGGGAATCATTCTTTCATGTTGCTTAGCTCCCAGAAAAAAAATTACAACAAACCAACCACTCCACATGTACTTTCACAATTAATGGATGATGATTGTAAAAACAAGGTCCTGGTGGGTGTCTTAGTGTAATGTACTTGCTCTAGTATCAAAACTCTTCATTTTATTGTTTTAGACAACCAAAAGAAAAAAAAAATAGTTAAATTTTTACGGGTGTCACTCTTTTCTTAGTTCCCCCCAAAAAAAAAAAAGTCACAACAATACAAGCATTAAAAATGAACATTCACTTTTCACGGGTATTGGGTTTGATGATATTTTTATAGTCCAAGGTTTTATACACGTTCTTACTTTCCACGGATGTTAGGTGTGATGAATTGTTGTAGGGGCTAACCTTCAAGGCTTTATACGTGTACTCACGCTTCATAGGTAT
>NC_141799.1:8017103-8019603 GCF_057944985.1 Cucurbita pepo subsp. pepo | reverse complement strand
GAGCTTGGACGACGATTGACTATTCACACCCACTGCAAGAGGGGGTTCAAAATCATCATTCGAAGCCAAGCCCAAAACGTCGTGCGCGATCAAGCCTTCGACCATCCTATAGCCAGCCCAAGTTATCAGACAACATCACAACATTCAGTGCAAAGCAAGGCTCATGTCGCACGCCCAAAGGCACTTGACACCGCCCCACCATGCATGTTCTGCCAACACGCCACCTTCAAAACATAGAGCTGGCCCAAGGATGGCCCAATAGCATCACCACAACGTCACACACTCAACGAGGTTCATGTCAGACGCCCAAAGGCACCCAACTCCACCCCACCTTGCATGTTTTGTCGTCGTACCAGCCATCAACCATCCTCAAGCCAGCCAAAGTTAGAAGGCTACATTCCATGCTCAACGAGTCTCATGTCGCACGCCCAAAGTCATTTGACACCACCCCACCAAGCATGTTCTGCCCACCACGCAACCTTCAAAACATAGGGCTGGCCCAAGGAAGGGAGGCATACCACAACAACGTCCCACACTCAACGAGGTTCATGCCGCACGCCCGAAGGCACCCGGCTCCACCCCACCTTGCATGTTTCATCATCGTACCAGCAGCCATCCACAGTCCTCACACTAGAGAATCCCAGTTAGAAGGCAACATCGTAACATTCCGTGCTCAACAAGGCTCATGTCGCACACCCAAAGGCACCCGATTCCAACCAGCCAAACATGTTCTGGCACCACCCGCCTTCAAAACATAGGGCTGGCCCAAGGCTGGCGAGGCATCACCACAACGTCACACAGTCAACGAGGTTCATGCCGCACGCCCGAAGGCACGCGGCTCCACCCCACCTTGCATGTTTCATCATCGTACCAACCATCAGCCATCCTCAAGCCAGCCCAAGTTAGAAGGCAACATCGCAACATTTCATTCTAAACAAGGCTCATGTCACATGCCCAAAGGCGCACCCGACACTGCCTGACCGTGCAAGTTTCGCCACCGCACCGCCGCCGTCAACCGCCCTCGTCCGCCGACCACCACTCCCACGCCCCAAGCATATGCCCATGTGCGGCGCATAGTGCTTGGGGCGTGTGGGTGGTGGAAGATATAGGGGTACCCCCGTGCCCAGCCCATGCAGACTAGTCACCCCCCTATATAGTACATTTTGAGGCATTTTTGGTCTGCCAGGCCTAGATACGATTTTTCTGAGCCGTCATACGGTCAAATATCTCAAGTTTTAGAGTGTTTTTTTCCATGAACTCGATTGATTCATGGATTGGACATTGTAATGGATCTAGAAATCAAGTTTCATAGTTTTTCAACCAACCAATTTTTTTTAATGAATTTTTAAAAATTAAATAATAAGAAATTAAAAAAAATAGCTAGATTTGTCAAAAAAATCTGAAATTTTTTGGGAATCATTCTTTCATGTTTCTTAGCTCCCAGAAAAAAAATTACAACAAACCGACCACTCCACAAGTACTTTCACAATTAATGGGTGATGGATGGGGCGCGGGCGTGCACGCAGCAGCACGCAGGGCGGGGCGGGGCGCGCGCGCGCAGAAGAACGCGGGCGGGGCAGGGCGCGCGTGCGGGAGACGCTGGCGGGGCGGGCGCGCGCGCGCAGAAGCACGCGGGCGGGGCGGGACGGGGCGCGCGCGCGGGAGAACGAGGGCTGGGCGGGGCGGGGCGCGCGCGCGCAGAAGCACGCGGGCGGGGCGGGACAGGGCGCGCGCGCGCGGGAGAACGAGGGCTGGGCGGGGCGGGGCGCGCGCACGCAGAAGCACGCGGGCGGGGCGGGACGGGGCGCGCGCGCGGGAGAACGAGGGCTGGGCGGGGCGGGGCGCGCGCGCTGAAGCACGCGGGCGGGGCGGGACGGGGCGCGCGCGCGGGGGAGAACGAGGGCTGGGCGGGGCGGGGCGCGCGCGCGCAGAAGCACGCGGGCGGGGCGAAACAGGGCGCGCGCGCGTGGGAGAACGAGGCCTGTGCGGGGCGTGGGGAGCGCACGCGCGCGCGCGCTGGCGGGGCAGGGCGGGGGTGGGGCAGGGCGGGGCGCACGCGGGTGGGGCATGGCGGGGCGGGCGAGCGCGAGGGAACGTTCCGACACTGCCCCACCGTGCGCGTTCCGCCACCGCACCACCGTCGTCAAACGCCCTCGACCTCCGACCACCACCCGTACGGCCCAAGCATATGCCCATGTGCGGCGCATAGTGCTTGGGGCGTGGGGGTGGCGGAACATATAGGGGGTACCCCCGTGCCCAGCCCATGCAGACTAGTCACCCCCCTATATAGTACATTTTGAGGCATTTTTGGTCTGCCAGGCCTAGATACGATTTTTCTGAGCCGTCATACGGTCAAATATCTCAAGTTTTAGAGTGTTTTTTTCCATGAACTCGATTGATTCATGGATTGGACATTGTAATGGATCTAGAAATCAAGTTTCATAATTTTTCAACCAACCAATTTTTTTTAATGAATTTTTAAAAATTAAATAATAAGAAA
>NC_141799.1:7994603-7997103 GCF_057944985.1 Cucurbita pepo subsp. pepo | reverse complement strand
GCATGTTTCATCATCGTACCAGCAGCCATCCACAGTCCTCACACCAGAGAATCCCAGTTAGAAGGCAACATTGTAACATTCCGTGCTCAACAAGGCTCATGTCGCACACCCAAAGGCACCCGATTCCAACCAGCCAAACATGTTCTGGCACCACCCGCCTTCAAAACATAGGGCTGGCCCAAGGCTGGCGAGGCATCACCACAACGTCACACACTCAACGAGGTTCATGCCGCACGCCCGAAGGCACCCGGCTCCACCCCACCTTGCATGTTTCATCATCGTACCAACCATCAACCATCCTCAAGCCAGCCCAAGTTAGAAGGCAACATCGCAACATTTCATTCTCAACAAGGCTCATGTCACATGCCCAAAGGCGCACCCGACACTGCCTGACCGTGCAAGTTTCGCCACCGCACCGCCGCCGTCAACCGCCCTCGTCCGCCGACCACCATTCCCACGCCCCAAGCATATGCCCATGTGCGGCGCATAGTGCTTGGGGCGTGTGGGTGGTGGAAGATATAGGGGTACCCCCGTGCCCAGCCCATGCAGACTAGTCACCCCCCTATATAGTACATTTTGAGGCATTTTTGGTCTGCCAGGCCTAGATACGATTTTTCTGAGCCGTCATACGGTCAAATATCTCAAGTTTTAGAGTGTTTTTTTCCATGAACTCGATTGATTCATGGATTGGACATTGTAATGGATCTAGAAATCAAGTTTCATAATTTTTCAACCAACCAATTTTTTTTAATGAATTTTTAAAAATTAAATAATAAGAAATTAAAAAAAATAGCTAGATTTGTCAAAAAAATCTGAAATTTTTTGGGAATCATTCTTTCATGTTTCTTAGCTCCCAGAAAAAAAATTACAACAAACCGACCACTCCACAAGTACTTTCACAATTAATGGGTGATGGATGGGGCGCGGGCGTGCACGCAGCAGCACGCGGGGCGGGGCGGGGCGCGCGCGCGCAGAAGAACGCGGGCGGGGCGGGGCGCGCGCGCGGGAGACGCTGGCGGGGCGGGGCGCGCGCGCGCAGAAGCACGCGGGCGGGGCGGGACGGGGCGCGCGCGCGCAGAAGCACGCGGGCGGGGCGGGACGGGGCGCGCGCGCGCGGGAGAACGAGGGCTGGGCGGGGCGGGGCGCGCGCGCGCAGAAGCACGCGGGCGGGGCGGGACGGGGCGCGCGCGCGCGGGAGAACGAGGGCTGGGCGGGGCGGGGCGCGCGTGCGCTGAAGCACGCGAGCGGGGGGGGACGGGGCGCGCGCGCGGGAGAACGAGGGCTGGGCGGGGCGGGGCGCGCGCGCGCAGAAGCACGCGGGCGGGGCGGGACGGGGCGCGCGCGTGCGGGAGAACGAGGGCTGGGCGGGGCGGGGCGCGCGCGCGCAGAAGCACGCGGGCAGGGCGGGACGGGGCGCGCGCGCGGGAGAACGAGGGCTGTGCGGGGCGTTGGGCGCGCACGCGCGCGCGCGCTGGCGGGGCAGGGCGGGGGTGGGGCAGGGCGGGGCGCACGCGGGTGGGGCATGGCGGGGCGGGCGAGCGCGAGGGAACGTTCCGACACTGCCCCACCGTGCGCGTTCCGCCACCGCACCACCGTCGTCAAACGCCCTCGACCTCCGACCACCACCCGTACGGCCCAAGCATATGCCCATGTGCGGCGCATAGTGCTTGGGGCGTGGGGGTGGCGGAAGATATAGGGGGTACCCCCGTGCCCAGCCCATGCAGACTAGTCACCCCCCTATATAGTACATTTTGAGGCATTTTTGGTCTGCCAGGCCTAGATACGATTTTTCTGAACGGTCATACGGTCAAATATCTCAAGTTTTATAATATTTTTTTCCATGAACTCGATTGATTCATGGATTGGACATTGTAATGGATCTAGAAATCAAGTTTCATAGTTTTTCAACCAACCAATTTTTTTTTAATGAATTTTTAAATATTAAATAATAAGAAATTAGAAAAAATAGTTAGAGTTGTAAAAAAAATCTGAAATTTTGTGGGAATCATTCTTTCATGTTGCTTAGCTCCCAGAAAAAAAATTACAACAAACCCACCACTCCACATGTACTTTCACAATTAATGGATGATGATTGTAAAAACAAGGTCCTGGTGGGTGTCTTAGTGTAATGTACTTGCTCTAGTATCAAAACTCTTCATTTTATTGTTTTAGACAACCAAAAGAAAAAAAAAATAGTTAAATTTTTACGGGTGTCACTCTTTTCTTAGTTCCCCCAAAAAAAAAAAGTCACAACAATACAAGCATTAAAAATGAACATTCACTTTTCACGGGTATTGGGTTTGATGATATTTTTATAGTCCAAGGTTTTATACACGTTCTTACTTTCCACGGATGTTAGGTGTGATGAATTGTTGTAGGGGCTAACCTTCAAGGCTTTATACGTGTACTCACGCTTCATAGGTATTGGGTGTGATGTTTTCTTTATGGAGGTAACATCCAACACTTTTGATATGTTGTTGGTAGAACATTTATCACACAT
>NC_141799.1:7922103-7924603 GCF_057944985.1 Cucurbita pepo subsp. pepo | reverse complement strand
GCCCAAGGCTGGCGAGGCATCACCACAACGTCACACACTCAACGAGGTTCATGCCGCACGCCCGAAGGCACCCGGCTCCACCCCACCTTGCATGTTTCATCATCGTACCAACCATCAACCATCCTCAAGCCAGCCCAAGTTAGAAGGCAACATCGCAACATTTCATTCTCAACAAGGCTCATGTCACATGCCCAAAGGCGCACCCGACACTGCCTGACCGTGCAAGTTTCGCCACCGCACCGCCGCCGTCAATCGCCCTCGTCCGCCGACCACCACTCCCACGCCCCAAGCATATGCCCATGTGCGGCGCATAGTGCTTGGGGCGTGTGGGTGGTGGAAGATATAGGGGTACCCCCGTGCCCAGCCCATGCAGACTAGTCACCCCCCTATATAGTACATTTTGAGGCATTTTTGGTCTGCCAGGCCTAGATACGATTTTTCTGAGCCGTCATACGGTCAAATATCTCAAGTTTTAGAGTGTTTTTTTCCATGAACTCGATTGATTCATGGATTGGACATTGTAATGGATCTAGAAATCAAGTTTCATAATTTTTCAACCAACCAATTTTTTTTAATGAATTTTTAAAAATTAAATAATAAGAAATTAAAAAAAATAGCTAGATTTGTCAAAAAAATCTGAAATTTTTTGGGAATCATTCTTTCATGTTTCTTAGCTCCCAGAAAAAAAATTACAACAAACCGACCACTCCACAAGTACTTTCACAATTAATGGGTGATGGATGGGGCGCGGGCGTGCACGCAGCAGCACGCGGGGCGGGGCGGGGCGCGCGCGCGCAGAAGAACGCGGGCGGGGCGGGGCGCGCGCGCGCGGGAGACGCTGGCGGGGCGGGGCGCGCGCGCGCAGAAGCACGCGGGCGGGGCGGGACGGGGCGCGCGCGCGCGGGAGAACGAGGGCTGGGCGGGGCGGGGCGCGCGCGCGCAGAAGCACGCGGGCGGGGGGGGACGGGGCGCGCGCGCGCGGGAGAACGAGGGCTGGGCGGGGCGGGGCGCGCGCGCGCAGAAGCACGCGGGCGGGGCGGGACGGGGCGCGCGCGCGCGGGAGAACGAGGGCTGGGCGGGGCGGGGCGCGCGCGCGCAGAAGCACGCGGGCGGGGCGGGACGGGGCGCGCGCGCGGGAGAACGAGGGCTGTGCGGGGCGTGGGGCGCGCACGCGCGCGCGCGCTGGCGGGGCAGGGCGGGGGTGGGGCAGGGCGGGGCGCACGCGGGTGGGGCATGGCGGGGCGGGCGAGCGCGAGGGAACGTTCCGACACTGCCCCACCGTGCGCGTTCCGCCACCGCACCACCGTCGTCAAACGCCCTCGACCTCCGACCACCACCCGTACGGCCCAAGCATATGCCCATGTGCGGCGCATAGTGCTTGGGGCGTGAGGGTGGCGGAAGATATAGGGGGTACCCCCGTGCCCAGCCCATGCAGACTAGTCACCCCCCTATATAGTACATTTTGAGGCATTTTTGGTCTGCCAGGCCTAGATACGATTTTTCTGAACGGTCATACGGTCAAATATCTCAAGTTTTATAATATTTTTTTCCATGAACTCGATTGATTCATGGATTGGACATTGTAATGGATCTAGAAATCAAGTTTCATAGTTTTTCAACCAACCAATTTTTTTTTAATGAATTTTTAAATATTAAATAATAAGAAATTAGAAAAAATAGTTAGAGTTGTAAAAAAAATCTGAAATTTTGTGGGAATCATTCTTTCATGTTGCTTAGCTCCCAGAAAAAAAATTACAACAAACCAACCACTCCACATGTACTTTCACAATTAATGGATGATGATTGTAAAAACAAGGTCCTGGTGGGTGTCTTAGTGTAATGTACTTGCTCTAGTATCAAAACTCTTCATTTTATTGTTTTAGACAACCAAAAGAAAAAAAAAATAGTTAAATTTTTACGGGTGTCACTCTTTTCTTAGTTCCCCCAAAAAAAAAAAAAGTCACAACAATACAAGCATTAAAAATGAACATTCACTTTTCACGGGTATTGGGTTTGATGATATTTTTATAGTCCAAGGTTTTATACACGTTCTTACTTTCCACGGATGTTAGGTGTGATGAATTGTTGTAGGGGCTAACCTTCAAGGCTTTATACGTGTACTCACGCTTCATAGGTATTGGGTGTGATGTTTTCTTTATGGAGGTAACATCCAACACTTTTGATATGCTGTTGGTAGAACATTTATCACACATAGCATAGGATGGGGCTTGGCGTGCGCGAGGTGAGTGGGGGCGCGGGGGTGTGCAGGGAGAGCGCGCGGGGGCGTGCGGGGGGTGTGCGGGGGGAGTGCGCGGGGGTGTGTGGGGGGAGCGCGCGCGGGGGGCGTGTAGGGTGTGCGAGGGTGGGCGGGGGGTGTGCGGGGGGAGTGCGCGGGGGGCGTGCAGGGTGTGCGAGGGTGGGCGGGTGGAGTGCGCGGGGGGCGTGCGAGGGTGGGCGGGTGGAGTGCGCGGGGGGCGTGCAGGGTGGGAGTGCGCGGGTG
>NC_141799.1:7912103-7914603 GCF_057944985.1 Cucurbita pepo subsp. pepo | reverse complement strand
ATGTTTTGTCGTCGTACCAGCCATCAACCATCCTCAAGCCAGCCAAAGTTAGAAGGCTACATTCCATGCTCAACGAGTCTCATGTCGCACGCCCAAAGTCATTTGACACCACCCCACCAAGCATGTTCTGCCCACCACGCAACCTTTAAAACATAGGGCTGGCCCAAGGAAGGGAGGCATACCACAACAACGTCCCACACTCAACGAGGTTCATGCCGCACGCCCGAAGGCACCCGGCTCCACCCCACCTTGCATGTTTCATCATCGTACCAGCAGCCATCCACAGTCCTCACACCAGAGAATCCCAGTTAGAAGGCAACATCGTAACATTCCGTGCTCAACAAGGCTCATGTCGCACACCCAAAGGCACCCGATTCCAACCAGCCAAACATGTTCTGGCACCACCCGCCTTCAAAACATAGGGCTGGCCCAAGGCTGGCGAGGCATCACCACAACGTCACACACTCAACGAGGTTCATGCCGCACGCCCGAAGGCACCCGGCTCCACCCCACCTTGCATGTTTCATCATCGTACCAACCATCAACCATCCTCAAGCCAGCCCAAGTTAGAAGGCAACATCGCAACATTTCATTCTCAACAAGGCTCATGTCACATGCCCAAAGGCGCACCCGACACTGCCTGACCGTGCAAGTTTCGCCACCGCACCGCCGCCGTCAACCGCCCTCGTCCGCCGACCACCACTCCCACGCCCCAAGCATATGCCCATGTGCGGCGCATAGTGCTTGGGGCGTGTGGGTGGTGGAAGATATAGGGGTACCCCCGTGCCCAGCCCATGCAGACTAGTCACCCCCCTATATAGTACATTTTGAGGCATTTTTGGTCTGCCAGGCCTAGATACGATTTTTCTGAGCCGTCATACGGTCAAATATCTCAAGTTTTAGAGTGTTTTTTTTCCATGAACTCGATTGATTCATGGATTGGACATTGTAATGGATCTAGAAATCAAGTTTCATAATTTTTCAACCAACCAATTTTTTTTAATGAATTTTTAAAAATTAAATAATAAGAAATTAAAAAAAATAGCTAGATTTGTCAAAAAAATCTGAAATTTTTTGGGAATCATTCTTTCATGTTTCTTAGCTCCCAGAAAAAAAATTACAACAAACCGACCACTCCACAAGTACTTTCACAATTAATGGGTGATGGATGGGGCGCGGGCGTGCACGCAGCAGCACGCGGGGCGGGGCGGGGCGCGCGCGCGCAGAAGAACGCGGGCGGGGCGGGGCGCGCGCGCGCGGGAGACGCTGGCGGGGCGGGGCGCGCGCGCGCAGAAGCACGCGGGCGGGGCGGGACGGGGCGCGCGCGCGGGAGAACGAGGGCTGGGCGGGGCGGGGCGCGCGCGCGCAGAAGCACGCGGGCGGGGGGGGACGGGGCGCGCGCGCGCGGGAGAACGAGGGCTGGGCGGGGCAGGGCGCGCGCGCGCAGAAGCACGCGGGCGGGGCGGGACGGGGCGCGCGCGCGGGAGAACGAGGGCTGGGCGGGGCGGGGCGCGCGCGCGCAGAAGCACGCGGGCGGGGCGGGACGGGGCGCGCGCGCGGGAGAACGAGGGCTGTGCGGGGCGTGGGGCGCGCACGCGCGCGCGCGCTGGCGGGGCAGGGCGGGGGTGGGGCAGGGCGGGGCGCACGCGGGTGGGGCATGGCGGGGCGGGCGAGCGCGAGGGAACGTTCCGACACTGCCCCACCGTGCGCGTTCCGCCACCACACCACCGTCGTCAAACGCCCTCGACCTCCGACCACCACCCGTACGGCCCAAGCATATGCCCATGTGCGGCGCATAGTGCTTGGGGCGTGGGGGTGGCGGAAGATATAGGGGGTACCCCCGTGCCCAGCCCATGCAGACTAGTCACCCCCCTATATAGTACATTTTGAGGCATTTTTGGTCTGCCAGGCCTAGATACGATTTTTCTGAACGGTCATACGGTCAAATATCTCAAGTTTTATAATATTTTTTTCCATGAACTCGATTGATTCATGGATTGGACATTGTAATGGATCTAGAAATCAAGTTTCATAGTTTTTCAACCAACCAATTTTTTTTTAATGAATTTTTAAATATTAAATAATAAGAAATTAGAAAAAATAGTTAGAGTTGTAAAAAAAATCTGAAATTTTGTGGGAATCATTCTTTCATGTTGCTTAGCTCCCAGAAAAAAAATTACAACAAACCAACCACTCCACATGTACTTTCACAATTAATGGATGATGATTGTAAAAACAAGGTCCTGGTGGGTGTCTTAGTGTAATGTACTTGCTCTAGTATCAAAACTCTTCATTTTATTGTTTTAGACAACCATAAGAAAAAAAAAAATAGTTAAATTTTTACGGGTGTCACTCTTTTCTTAGTTCCCCCAAAAAAAAAAAAAGTCACAACAATACAAGCATTAAAAATGAACATTCACTTTTCACGGGTATTGGGTTTGATGATATTTTTATAGTCCAAGGTTTTATACACGTTCTTACTTTCCACGGATGTTAGGTG
>NC_141799.1:7859603-7862103 GCF_057944985.1 Cucurbita pepo subsp. pepo | reverse complement strand
CCAACCAGCCAAACATGTTCTGGCACCACCCGCCTTCAAAACATAGGGCTGGCCCAAGGCTGGCGAGGCATCACCACAACGTCACACACTCAACGAGGTTCATGCCGCACGCCCGAAGGCACCCGGCTCCACCCCACCTTGCATGTTTCATCATCGTACCAACCATCAACCATCCTCAAGCCAGCCCAAGTTAGAAGGCAACATCGCAACATTTCATTCTCAACAAGGCTCATGTCACATGCCCAAAGGCGCACCCGACACTGCCTGACCGTGCAAGTTTCGCCACCGCACCGCCGCCGTCAACCGCCCTCGTCCGCCGACCACCACTCCCACGCCCCAAGCATATGCCCATGTGCGGCGCATAGTGCTTGGGGCGTGTGGGTGGTGGAAGATATAGGGGTACCCCCGTGCCCAGCCCATGCAGACTAGTCACCCCCCTATATAGTACATTTTGAGGCATTTTTGGTCTGCCAGGCCTAGATACGATTTTTCTGAGCCGTCATACGGTCAAATATCTCAAGTTTTAGAGTGTTTTTTTCCATGAACTCGATTGATTCATGGATTGGACATTGTAATGGATCTAGAAATCAAGTTTCATAATTTTTCAACCAACCAATTTTTTTTAATGAATTTTTAAAAATTAAATAATAAGAAATTAAAAAAAATAGCTAGATTTGTCAAAAAAATCTGAATTTTTTTGGGAATCATTCTTTCATGTTTCTTAGCTCCCAGAAAAAAAATTACAACAAACCGACCACTCCACAAGTACTTTCACAATTAATGGGTGATGGATGGGGCGCGGGCGTGCACGCAGCAGCACGCGGGGCGGGGCGGGGCGCGCGCGCGCAGAAGAACGCGGGCGGGGCGGGGCGCGCGCGCGCGGGAGACGCTGGCGGGGCGGGGCGCGCGCGCGCAGAAGCACGCGGGCGGGGCGGGACGGGGCGCGCGCGCGCGGGAGAACGAGGGCTGGGCGGGGCGGGGCGCGCGCGCGCAGAAGCACGCGGGCGGGGGGGGACGGGGCGCGCGCGCGCGGGAGAACGAGGGCTGGGCGGGGCGGGGCGCGCGCGCGCAGAAGCACGCGGGCGGGGCGGGACGGGGCGCGCGCGCGCGGGAGAACGAGGGCTGGGCGGGGCGGGGCGCGCGCGCGCAGAAGCACGCGGGCGGGGCGGGACGGGGCGCGCGCGCGGGAGAACGAGGGCTGTGCGGGGCGTGGGGCGCGCACGCGCGCGCGCGCTGGCGGGGCAGGGCGGGGGTGGGGCAGGGCTGGGCGCACGCGGGTGGGGCATGGCGGGTCGGGCGAGCGCGAGGGAACGTTCCGACACTGCCCCACCGTGCGCGTTCCGCCACCGCACCACCGTCGTCAAACGCCCTCGACCTCCGACCACCACCCGTACGGCCCAAGCATATGCCCATGTGCGGCGCATAGTGCTTGGGGCGTGGGGGTGGCGGAAGATATAGGGGGTACCCCCGTGCCCAGCCCATGCAGACTAGTCACCCCCCTATATAGTACATTTTGAGGCATTTTTGGTCTGCCAGGCCTAGATACGATTTTTCTGAACGGTCATACGGTCAAATATCTCAAGTTTTATAATATTTTTTTCCATGAACTCGATTGATTCATGGATTGGACATTGTAATGGATCTAGAAATCAAGTTTCATAGTTTTTCAACCAACCAATTTTTTTTTAATGAATTTTTAAATATTAAATAATAAGAAATTAGAAAAAATAGTTAGAGTTGTAAAAAAAATCTGAAATTTTGTGGGAATCATTCTTTCATGTTGCTTAGCTCCCAGAAAAAAAATTACAACAAACCAACCACTCCACATGTACTTTCACAATTAATGGATGATGATTGTAAAAACAAGGTCCTGGTGGGTGTCTTAGTGTAATGTACTTGCTCTAGTATCAAAACTCTTCATTTTATTGTTTTAGACAACCAAAAGAAAAAAAAAAATAGTTAAATTTTTACGGGTGTCACTCTTTTCTTAGTTCCCCCAAAAAAAAAAAAAGTCACAACAATACAAGCATTAAAAATGAACATTCACTTTTCACGGGTATTGGGTTTGATGATATTTTTATAGTCCAAGGTTTTATACACGTTCTTACTTTCCACGGATGTTAGGTGTGATGAATTGTTGTAGGGGCTAACCTTCAAGGCTTTATACGTGTACTCACGCTTCATAGGTATTGGGTGTGATGTTTTCTTTATGGAGGTAACATCCAACACTTTTGATATGCTGTTGGTAGAACATTTATCACACATAGCATAGGATGGGGCTTGGCGTGCGCGAGGTGAGTGGGGGCGCGGGGGTGTGCAGGGAGAGCGCGCGGGGGCGTGCGGGGGGTGTGCGGGGGGAGTGCGCGGGGGTGTGTGGGGGGAGCGCGCGCGGGGGGCGTGTAGGGTGTGCGAGGGTGGGCGGGGGGTGTGCGGGGGGAGTGCGCGGGGGGCGTGCAGGGTGTGCGAGGGTGGGCGGGTGGAGTGCGCGGGGGGCGTGCGA